>NC_056434.1:35084656-35092156 GCF_018296145.1 Oncorhynchus tshawytscha | reverse complement strand
CCTCATACCCAATACCTCACCCCTCGTACCCAATACCTCACCCCTCGTACCCAATACCTCACACCTCGTACCCAATACCTCACCCTTCGTACCCAATACCTCACCCCTCGTAACCAATACCTCACCCCTCGTCTCCAATACCTCACCCCTCGTACCCAATACCTCACCCCTCGTACCCAATACCTCACCCCTCGTACCCAATACCTCACCCCTCGTACACAATACCTCACCCCTCATACCCAATACCTCACCCCTCGTACCCAATACCTCACCCCTCGTACCCAATACCTCACCCCTCGTACCCAATACCTCACCCATCCTCCCTAATACCTCACCCCTCGTACCCAATACCTCACCCCTCGTCTCCAAAACCTCACCCCTCGTCTCCAATACCTCACCCCTCTTCTCCAATACCTCACCCCTCGTACCCAATACCTCACACCTCGTCTCCAATACCTCACCCCTCGTCTCCAATACCTCACCCCTCGTCTCCAATACCTCACCCCTCGTACCCAATACCTCACCCCTCGTCTCCAATACCTCACCCCTCGTACCCAATACCTCACCCCTCGTACCCAATACCTCACCCCTCGTCTCCAATACCTCACCCCTCGTCTCCAATACCTCACCCCTCGTCTCCAATACCTCACCCCTCCTCCCCTCCTCCCCAATACCTCACCCCTCCTCATACCCAATACTTCACCCCTCGTACACAATACCTCACCCCTCCTCCCCATTACTTCACCCCTTCTCCCCAATACTTCACCCCTCCTCCCCAATACTTCACCCCTCGTCTCCAATACTTCACCCCGCCTCCCCAATATTTCACCCCTCGTCTCCAATATTTCACCCCTCGTCTCCAATACTTCACCCCTCCTCCGCAATATTTCACCCCTCGTCTCCAATACTTCACCCCTCGTCTTCAATACTTCACCCCTCCTCCTCAATACTTCACCCCTCGTCTTCAATACTTCACCCCTCCTCCCCAATATTTCACCCCTCTTCTCCGATATTTCACCCCTCGTCTCCAATACTTCACCCCTCGTCTCCAATACTTCACCCCTCCTCCCCAATATTTCACCCCTCCTCTCCAATATTTCACCCCTCGTCTCCAATACTTCACCCCTCGTCTCCAATACTTCACCCCTCGTCTCCAATACTTCACCCCTCCTCCCCAATACTTCACCCCTCGTCTCCAATACTTCACCCCTCGTCTCCAATATTTCACCCCTCCTCCCCAATATTTCACCCCTCGTCTCCAATACTTCAACCCTCGTCTCCAATACTTCACCCCTCGCCTTCAATACTTCACCTCTCGTCTTCAATACTTCACCCCTCGTCTCCAATACCTCACCCCTCGTCTCCAATACTTCGCCCCTCATCTTCAATACTTCGCCCCTCGTCTTCAATACTTCACCCCTCGTCTTCAATACTTCGCCCCTCGTCTTCAATACTTCACCCCTCGTCTTCAGTACCTCGCCCCTCGTCTTCAATACTACACCCCTTCGTCTTCAATACTTCACCCCTCGTCTTCAATATTTCACCCCTCGTCTTCAATACTTTGCCCCTCTGGAGCAGTGAGCAGACCATCCATATGTAAAATGTAGAAACACATGACTGCTTTGGATTGAAGTGTCTTTTAAATAGCATATATTCATTATTAAGATGAGCAAGAATGACTGTATAAAATAAATATTTCTAATACTGCGCTATATTGTATGCTAAGATATTTTTTGAAATGATATTATTTTATTACTAATACAATTAATTGCTCAGAGAAGGGTTGTGCATAGGATGCATTGGAGTGTTTGTGTAGAAACCAGACATCATAGTTTAACATAGATCAATATATCCCCAAGCATTCGGGAGAGAGTGAGCGGTCAGCTATTTACACCAGCGAACCAATCTGTGGGTAAAGCAATGCTGCAACTGGAACCCAGCAAGCCATGTCTTCCCTTAGAGGAATAAACAAAGAACAACTTGGAGATGCAAATGAGAGCAACAAACAGCTAAAGCATAGCCAAGAAAACATAAAATGCTAAAATGCTCTCAAGGCAAACAAACAAACTTTTACAATGATTCATGCAGTCTACTCTGAACAGCCGATGTTGAGATGTGTCTGTTACTTATTTGGGCTGCGATTTCGGAGGCTGGTAACTCTAATGAACTTAACCAATGAACTTATCCACTGCAGCAGAGGTAACTCTGGGTCTTCCTTTCATATGGCGGTCCCATTGAGAGCCAGTTTCATCATAGCGCTTGATGGTTTTTGTGACTGCACTTGAAAAAACTTTAAAAGCTCTTGAAATGAACTGAATTGACTGACCTTCATGTCTTAAAGTATTGATGGACTGTCATTTCTCTTTGCTTATTTCAGCTATCCGTGTCATAATATGGACTTTGTCTTTTACCAAATAGTGCTATCTTCTGTATACCAACCCTACCTTGTCACTACACAACTGATTGGCTCAAACGCATTAAGAAGGAAAGAAATGCCACAAACTAAATTTTAACTAGGCACATCTGCTAATTGAACTGCATTCCAGGTGACTACCTCATGAAGCTGGTTGAGAGAATGCCAAGAGTGTGCAAAGCTGTCATCAAGGCAAATGGTGGCTACTTTGAAGAATCGCAAATATAAAATCTATTTTGATTTGTTTAAGATGTTTTTGGTTATGACATAATTCCATACAGTGGGGCAAAAAAGTATTTAGTCAGCCACCAATTGTGCAGGTTCTCCCACTTAAAAAGATGAGAGAGGCCTGTAATTTGCCTCATAGGTACACTTCAACTATGACAGACAAAATGAGAAACAAAAATCCAGAAAATCACTTTGTAGGATTTTTAATGAATTTATTTGCAAATTATGGTTGAAAATAAGTACTTGGTCAATAACAAAAGTTTATCTCAATACTTTGTTAAATACCCTTTGTTGGCAATGACAGAGGTCAAACGTTTTCTGTAAGTCTTCACAAGGTTTTCACACACTGTTGCTGGTATTTTGGCCCATTCCTCCATGCAGATCTCCTCTAGAGCAGTGATGTTTTGGGGCTGTTGCTGCCCAGCAACAGCCCCAAAACGGTGACATCGGCGGTCAACGTCACCGGTCTTCTAGCCATCGCGGCTCCACCTTTCATTTTCCATTTGTTTTGTCTTGTTTTCCCGCAAACCTGGTTTACATTCCCTCATCACTCTACGTGTATATTATCCTCTGTTCCCCCCATGTCTGTGTGTGTAATTGTTCGTTACATGTATTGTGTGACACGTCAGGCTAGGGTTTTTCCAGGTATTGTTTCTACCAGTGGTATTGTATTGTTGTTCTTTATTTATAGTGACCAGTGCACTTTTTCACTTTTGCCTTAGGCTGAAGTGTTGTGACGCTGTTGTGTCCGACTTGTGTTTCTACCAATTAAAGTGTGCCTGTTCACTCATCTCTGCTCTCCTGCACCTGACTCTAGTTGACCAGTTGCACACACGATTTGACAACTGTACATGATTCCACGTGTGTTATTTCATAGTTGTGATGTCTTCATTATTGTTCTACAATGTTAAAAATAGTCAAAATAAAGAAAAACCCTGGAAACAGTATGTGTGTCAAATTTTGACCGGTGCTGTATATTGACATCATCCAGAGGTTTTACTTTAGGAGAGGAGTGGAGTTTAAAAACACCGAAAAAGGAATTGCCCCTCAAGTACAAAGAAGTACTTTGCTTAGTTTTTTTGTTGTATTTTTTTGTTAAATGTCTGCACACTATATATGTAATGTATACAATAACTATGTATTTATACTATGATCCTCCCATTCTATGGAATGCCCACTGCCCTCATATACTCTATCATGTCTGTTAAATGCTGACCAGACCGGACACGTCGCGTGCACGAGCGTCGCAAAATAAATGTAGAAATCCATGTTATTAAATTATTGTACCCACACTGCTCGCGCCAACGAGCGTCTGCGATGCCAAGGGCTAAAATAGAACTCCTTTCTATTTCTGACGCAGATCAAATCAAATGTATTTGTCACATACACATGGTTAGCAGATGTTAATGCGAGTGTAGCGAAATGTTTGTGCTTCTAGTTCCGACAATGCAGTGATAACCAACGAGTAATCTAACCTAACAATTCCAACTACTACCTTATACACACAAGTGTAAAGGGATAAAGAATATGTACATAAAGATGTATGAATGAGTGATGGTACAGAGCGGCATAGGCAAGATGCAGTAGATGGTATCGAGTACAGTATATACATATGAGATGAGTAATGTAGGGTATGTAAACAAAGTGGCACAGTTTAAAGTGGCTAGTGATACATGTATTACATAAAGATACAGTAGATGATATAGAGTACTGTATATACATATACATATGAGATGAGTAATGTAGGGTATGTAAACATTATATTAAGTAGCATAGTTTAAAGTGGCTAGTGATATATTTGACATCAATTTCCATCAATTCCCATTATTAAAGTGGCTGGAGTTGAGTCAGTGTGTTGGCAGCAGCCACTCAATGTTAGTGGTGGCTGTTTAACAGTCTGATGGCCTTGAGATAGAAGCTGTTTTTCCGTCTCTCGGTCCCTGCTTTGATGCACCTGTACTGACCTCGCCTTCTGGATGATAGCGGGGTGAACAGGCAGTGGCTCGGGTGGTTGTTGTCCATGATGATCTTTATTGCCTTCCTGTGACATCGGGTGGTGTAGGTGTCCTGGAGGGCAGGTAGTTTGCCCCCGGTGATGCGTTGTGCAGACCTCACTACCCTCTGGAGAGCCTTACGGTGGCAGTTGCCTTACCAGTCGGTGATACAGCCCGACAGGATGCTCTCGATTGTGCATCTGTAGAAGTTTGTGAGTGCTTTTGGTGACAAACCGAATTTCTTCAGCCTCCTGAGGTTGAAGAGGCGCTGCTGCGCCTTCTTCACGACGCTGTCTGTGTGGGTGGACCAATTCAGTTTGTCCGTGATGTCTACGCCGAGGAACTTAAAACTTACTTCCCTCTCCACAACTGTCCCATCGAAGGGGATAGGGGGGAGCTCTCTGCTGTTTCCTGAAGTCCACAATCATCTCCTTTGTTTTGTTGACATTGAGAGTGAGGTTATTTTCCTGACACCACACTCCGAGGGCCCTCACCTCCTCCCTGTAGGCCGTCTCATCGTTGTTGGTAATCAAGCCTACCACTGTAGTGTTGTCAGCAAACTTGATGATTGAGTTGGAGGCGTGCATGGCCACGCAGTCGTGGGTGAACAGGGAGTACAGGAGAGGGCTCAGAACGCACCCTTGTGGGGCCCCAGTGTTGAGGATCAGCGGGGTGGAGATGTTGTTACCTACCCTCACCACCTGATCACCACCAGATTGCGCTGCAAGTCCTGCCTCGCCCATCTCCTCATTGGTTTATAGAAGCAGGTACCCACGTGCCATCTCCTCATTGGTTATACCCACGTGGGTGATTGAAAGATGAACTGTTTTGCTGGTTGTCGTGGTAATACTGTGAAAGTGTAGATGCCGATAACCATATAAGTTCAAAGATGAAAAAGCCTGGAAGGAGGAGAGATGACTAGAAACAATTCGGTTGGCCGTTTTATGTGTGGATTAATTGTCGGTGTAGAGGACCTTGTGCATTTTAGGTAAAATAACAACTCAATGTTTATATCCCAGGACAAATTAGCTAGCAACAACAAGCCAGCTAAATAGGACAAATTAGCTAGCAAGTGAAAGCTAACTAGCTAAATTGCCATACATGTTTAGTGCTTTTCAATCTGTCCCCAAATTAATGTCATTGGTTCAAAGTTTGTTTTGATATTTTAACCTGCGTGTCGTGATCGCGTTTGGTGTAGGGGGACAAAATAAATGTATGCACGATAGTGCACGATGGCGCACGTGCGCAGCCGGTTTGGGTTAGGTGTAAGTCTGAGGGTGGTTTTATCCTTCCAGACTTGGAAATGTATCAACTCGCTACCCAAGGCTTTTACTTGTGACATGTAGATAAATGCACTAAATCGGAACAATGGGTACGTATTGAAGTTGCGCATGCTCATCCCCAGAACCTTTTCACATGTCTATTTTCAAACGATAAAGCTTAGAACATTCATAACTTCATAGTTAAGAACACTATAACAATATGGAAGAAAATGAAATGTCTTCTACAAGAACCAATATCGCTGCCTAAAAGCAAAAACTTATGGAACAATCCTAGGAAAGCTTTTCAGAATTGACCAATAAATTGTGCATACCGTACATTACTTGGTAATAGGAAATATATTTATTTCATGACAGCTTTAAAAAGCAATTTTGGATTGACCGATAATTTCAAATAGTTTTATATCACAACATTTTGATTTGAAATCTTTTGGACATCAGAGCAATCTTGAGGGAGTCCTATTTGAGGAAATCTATACAAAACCTTCCAGAGATCCTGTCCAACTGACAATCTCTTAGTTCCAATAGTTTTTATTTTTACTAAGACTTAAAAATAACGGATATTGGCACAAGATGTAGGGTATGTTGGAACATAACTAACGACATTACATTTAACGTAAAATGTATGCTTAATCCAGTATAAATTCATGCTTAGAATGTATTGACAAAATTCACAAATTCTACAGCACAATGGCAGAGTCATGTCTGAAGTGTAAAACTAATAATGACTCAATAATCCATGCCTTCTGGGACTTTTATCAAATCCAAATGTTATGAGCGGAGGTAGAAAGTTGTCAGAAGTGTGTGGGCGCCGGAGTGTAACAAAATGGTGCAGTTTGTGCTATGTGGCAGAAAGTGATGTGACGCTGGAGATGGGGGTGTTCTAGTGGGTCTGGGCAGGTGTGATGTTGTTTGTATGATGTTGTCGTTTGTATGTGTATATTTAGAATTGTTTATATAATATAAAATACAATCGTATATATTTTTGTTCAATAACAAGTAACCTTTTTTCTCTCAAAAAGGTAGGGGTCAACATTTTTCACACTACTAAAGATTCTTATCATACCCCCAAGACATGCTGACCTCCTCTGTTATTTGTAATGGTGAGAGGTTAGCATGTCTTGGGGGTATGATCTTCTCACTCATCATTATTCACGATTCATTCAGGATTATCCGTAATCATGGTAGCATTCACATTATACATTATATTGGCAGCGGACAAGATGGCTGTCGTTTTACGGGCTCGTAACCAATTGTGCTATCATGTGGGTTTTTCCCCCACATTATTTGTATTGTGTACATAATGTTTCTGCCACCGTCTCTTATGACCAAAAAGAGCTTCTGGATACAAGGACAGTGATGACTCACCTCGTACTGGACAAAGATTTTTTCTGTAATGAGTCGGAAGTGAAGGATTTACTTCAGACACCCGACAAGGCCCAAATCCCTGTCATTCACATGAAGAAGAGACGGAGATATCGGGGTCATAGGTCGGGGTGCCTTGTCAGAATCTGACGGCGACGTCCAATCATTGGATAATTAACTGGATGAGCTCTGATCAAGACTATTCTACCAACGGGACATT